>NW_026652294.1:62212447-62218846 GCF_009828535.3 Hylobates moloch
ATGGGTTTTTGGTGTGGGTGTCCTTTCTGTTTGTTAGTTTTTCTTCTGTCAGACAGGACCCTCAGCTGCAGGTCTGTTGGAGTTTGCTAGAGGTCCACTCCAGACCCTGTCTGGCTGGGTGTCAGCAGCAGTGGCTGAAGAACAACGGATTTTCGTGAGACCAGAAATTCAGCTGTCTGATTGTTCCTCTGGAAGTTTTGTCTCTGAGGAGTACCTGGCCAAGTGAGGTGTCAGTCTGTCACTACTGGGGGATGCCTCCCAGTTAGGCTGCTTGGCGGTCAGGGACCCACTTTAGGAGGCAGTCTGCTCATTCTCAGATCTCCAGCTGCGTGCTGGGAGAATCACTACTCTCTTCAAAACTGTCAGACAGGGACGTTTAAGTCTGCAGAGGTTCCTGCTGACTTTTTGTTTGTCTGTGCCCTGCCCCCAGAGGTGGAGCCTACAGAGGCAGGCAGGCCTCTTTGAGCTGTGGTGGGCTCCACCCAGTTCGAGCTTCCTGGCTGCCTTGTTTACCTAAGCAAGCCTGGGCAATGGCGGGCGCCCCTCCCCCAGCCTTGCTGCCACCTTGCAGTTTGATCTCAGACTGCTGTGCTAGGCTAGGACCCCGACCAGGTGTGGACACAATCTGGTGTTCCCTCAGTATTAGGGTGGGACTGACCCGATTTTCCAGGTGCCGTCTGTTACCCCTTTCTTTGACTAGGAAAGGGAACTCCCTGACCCCTTGTGCTTCCTGAGTGAGGCAATTCCTCGCCCTGCTTCGGCTCGCGCACGGTGCGCTGCATCGACTGTCCTGCACCCACTGTTTGGCACTCCCTAGTGAGATGAATCCGGTACCTCAGATGGAAATGCAGAAATCACCCATCTTCTGCGTTGCTCACGCTGGGAGCTGTAGACCGGAGCTGTTCCTATTTGGCCATCTTGGCTCCACCCTCCATACATATTGTCTTGATAAACACCTTAAATAACAGAAAACAGGGTTCGAGAGCAGAGAACCGGTCTGACCACAAATTTATCAGGGTGGAGTTTTTCCTAACCCTAGGAAGCCTGCAGGAGAGCTGGGCGTTTCTCAGTCCTTATCTCAACTGCATAAGACAGACACTCCCAGAGCAGCCGTTTATAGACCATTTATAGACCTTCCCCAGGAATGCATTCCTTTCCCAGAGTATTAATATTAATATTCCTTGCTAGGAAAAGAATTTAGTGATACCTTTCCTACTTGCAAGTCCATTTATAGGCTCTCTGCAGGAAGAAAAATATGGTTCTGTTTGCTCAGCCCCGCAGGCAGTCAGACCTTATGGTTGTCTTCCTTTGTTCGCTAAAAATCGCTGTTATTCTGTTCTTTTTCAAGGTGCACTGATTTCATATTGTTCAAACACACATGTTTTACAATCAGTTTGTACAGTTAACACAATTATCACAGTGGTCCTGAGGTGACATACATCCTTAGCTTATGAAGATAACAGGATTAAGAGATTAAAGTAAAGACAGGCATAAGAAATTATAAAAGTATTATTTGGGAACTGATAAATGTCCATGAAATCTTCACCATTTATGTTCCTCTGCCATGGCTCCAGCCAGTCCCTCCGTTCAGGGTCCCTGACTTCCCGCAACACACAACTGATCACCTCGGTGTGAAATTCTCCATAGGAAATCTCACTGATGATGAAGCCAATACTTAGTCCTCGTGTTGGGTGTGAGGACAGCACAGGCATGGGCTTTGTCCGTGCTGCTCACTGGCTGATGTTCTCCATCACCAGAAGTCAGACTTGCATGGAGTTCTGCATTTCCAGGTCCTGTTCAGGGCTGCTGGGCCTGTCTTCTTGTCTTCTGTGAATCCTTTCTGTCTCCCATCTTCCCGTCTCTCTCATTCCCCTGCTCCCTCCCCTGTGTGTCTGTAGAAAATACCAAATCTTCAAGAAAACTTTCTCTGCAAGCTACCACTGCCTGGCCTTCCTCTCCTCTCTTACAGATCTTCTAGAAGGCCCAGTCCCTCCCTCTCATCTCCCGCTTCTTCCTCAGCAGTTTCAGCCATTTACCTTCAACCCTCACAGTCTCAGTTCTTCACCTATTACTGTGTCACTCTCACAGAGGTCACCTGTGTCCTCGCTGTCACCTACTCACATGCTCTCTTCTCCATACCCAGTGACAGCCACAGTTTCTGGCCATGGACAGCACCATTGTTGAAACTCTTCTTTCTTCACTCCTTTAAGATTTCTCTTTCTTGGTCTCCATCCCAAAGTCCTTATTTCTCAGTGGTCTTTCAGGGTATTGCCTTGACCCTCTTCTCCTTGCCCTTTCTCCCTTAGGGATTTGTATCCAATGACATATTTTCAGCCCTTACTTTTGTGAAGCTGGTTCCCATATCTACATCTGGCCATCAGCTTCTCCTTGTGCCCTGCACCCCTTTCCCACTGCCGGCAGGATATTCCCTGCACACAAGCATCTTTCTAGCATTTTCGTTTTGGCAGCTGTAAATCTAGGCTGATCCTCTTCCTGCCAGTCCTATTTGTCTGCCTCCTGGGTTTCTGAATTCAGTGAACTCTCCACTGATAAAGCCATCTTCTCTCCCCACGAGATCCCGTTAATAACAATTCTCACTTGTATCCCTTCACTTGACAAACACGTCTCTTCCTTCCTTCCCGCTCCTGTGGGTTCTTACTGGGCCTGTCAGTACAGCCTTTTAACTGCTCTCCCAAACCCCCACCACCAGTGTGAACCTCCTAAGGCACCAGCTTCCTGTCTTCAAACCTCCATCGCCTCAAGGATAAAATTTACTGCCTTAGGACAGCGCTTGACTTCTCAATTTGCTCCAGCCTACTTGTAAAGCCTTATCTACTACTAACCCTTCATTTGTTCCACGAATCTTCTCATCAATCCCTATAGATTTAAGAAAATATAGGCTCTTTGACTCTCTACAGAAACTGGGAGGTTCTCTAGAATCTCTAGAGTCTAGAGATGCGAGAATCTGTGGAGACTAGGTTTCACTTGCCTCCACGTGCCACCTTCCAGGAAATAGTGACTTGTGTCCTTTGTATCAGGCCCTCTGCCACATTGCTGTTTTTTCCAGCAAGTCTCCCTCAGCATTGCCTCCTCTCACCCAGATCCTCTTCTTTCAAAGGCACCCCTTAACCTCAGAACCCTTCAGCTCAGTTACACTGAGGAGAAGATTTGGGCTCAGAGAAGTTAGGTAATTCCCTCCATGTCAGTTATGTATTAATGGGAGGAGTGGGGATTTGAACTGCGATCTCTCTGATGTCTCAATGGGTGCTTTCTCCAGTTTGCCTGGCTGGCTGCCTGATTGTGCTTTTCCCGGTTGGCCTTAAAGGGCTAGGAGTGTTAGCAACACTTGTAATTTTCTTGAGAACAATCTTGTCTTAGTTGCTGTCTTTTTCTAATCCTCCATCCTACTTAAGGCTTGGAGCTCAGGGGTCCTCAATAAATGCTTGGTGAATGGCACTGAATTTTCTTGTCTTCTCCAGTTTTTTCCAAGCAGGTGCTGTATTTCTCCTTATCTCCCAAAGGATTGATATTTTATTCAGCTACAGGAACTCTGGGTGGTGGATGGTCCTATGGCTGTCGGGGGGTCCCGTTGCTTTAGCCTCAGTTAGGACTCATGTTGAGGAATGTAGGCTTCTTGACCTTTGGTCATCTCCAAATCAGAGCCCATGGCTCTCTCACCCTTGACTTGAGCCCACTGCCATGAAGATTTGCAAGTGACCAACAGGCCTCAGATTCCATTGCATGAGCCTTTCCTAAAGGAGCAGGAATAGGAGCAGGAACAGGAAGAGCAACAGGAGGAGGAGGAGGAACAGGGTTCATTTGGAAACACAGGAAAATGCTTAAATATACAGGAAGAGTTAAAAAAAGCACAGCCATGATTCTGTAAATTAGCCTTCATAGAGCTCCTTCATATTCAGTGTTACTGGATATCACTCCTTCAGCCCTGAAGCTATTCTTCTATAAACCTGTAAAAGGAAAGCATTTTGAATAGTTCCACATTAACAATATTTAAAATTCCTTCTGGAGTGACGTTTGGCCACGATTAGGTGTTCCTGAATTAGGATGCATTATGCCTTATGCAAGCCTGCAGGAAAGTAGACCCTCTTAGCCAGGGGCATCCTTCAACTGTCTTCTTATAGCTCTTATATTTGATAACCCTAAGCAAGCTACATAAGCTCCCTGAGCCTCAGTGTCCTCTGATAGGTGGGAATGACAATACTTCACCTCACTGTTGTGAGGATTTAATGACTTAGAACTAAATCACTAAGCCCTATGCCTGGCCCACAGTAGGCACTCAATTAATACAGATTTCTTCCCATGTTTCCTGACAAAACCCATTCATTTTTTAAACCAGTAAAGAATTGTCTCTAGTTGTTGTTGTTTTTAACCCCCACCCATTATTTATTCATTGAACATTTGTTGATCACTTGTGCATGCCAGGCGTTGTTCTAGGTTCCAGGGTACCTCAGTGAATCACATGGACAAGGCCCATGACTTTGCTGAGTGCCTCGGTGTTAGCACAGAGTTGGGGGTACATTATTCTCCAGCTTTGTTGGAATTAGCCTTTCCGCAGCGTGTGTTCCCAGCTGGAGGAACCTCATTTCAATTCCTTCATCTTCTTTTACTTCAATTTCTGGTGCTGTACTCCAATACCGATTGCTTGTGGCAGTGTATGATTTGGAAGAAAATAACTTAGAAAAAGAGATAAAATGCTTAAAGATGCATAAAGAGTTGCAAAAGTACTCCCATGGTGTTTGAAAATGACCAAGACTCAAAGAAACAGGACTAAGACACACTCATGTTTAACTAAGTGAAGTATTCCTCACCACCAGGAGCTGTTCAGTTTGAATGGCGAGAGACCTGTAGGTGTTTGGATCAAATTGCCGTATTAACGAACTTGCTTTCCTGCATCTAGGTCTCGGCCAAATTATAGTCATTCAAATCACTCTAGGATAAATTAGCTTTGACCAAATCCCCTGAATCCACAAGCTTTGTGTCCCTAGTGCATACTTCAATGCCTGGCACTAGATAGATGCTCAGCAGATTCTAGCAAATTCTATCATTTTTTATTTGTCTTCCCCTATGGCACCATAAGCTGCTTGAAGCCTGGGCCATCGTCTTATTCATCTTTGTATTATTCTGAACACAGAGTCTACCACAGTGTAGATCCGCAGTAAATGTTTGTTAAATGGACAAAGGAACGAACAAAGGAACAAACTGAGTGGAGGAGTTTTTGGAAGCTCATTCTAGCACACAAGCTCTGCCAGAGCAGGGAATGAGAAGCTAGGCTGGGGGTGGAGGGTCACCGTGCCTGCAATCAGTGAGTGTTGGCTCTCAGAAGACCTAGGACCCAGCATCAGTGTCCCTGCTTTAGTAGTGGCACAGGGTCATGTCTGTGTGAGGCCACTTCCCCTCCCCCACACATAATTGGAGGCCTTCTCTGATCAGCCTGCTTTGGAAAACTGCTTGCACCTGGTCTGGAAGAACACAATTAAAAGACGCCGTAAAATTGACGGATCACAGTGCGGAGGGCTGAAAATACATTACAATTCTGATCGAACTATAAATAAAGCCCCTAAATTAAATAAATCTCACACAATTATGGATTAAAACATGTTTAGTGTTAATGGCCTTGCACATGGACCCTGACTCCCGAAATTGTTGCTGAGGCTGCATGGCCAGGGGATTGCATCATAATTAACACCAAGCCATCCCAGAAGGGGCGGCCCGAGGTTCAACTGTGGGCCTTCGGAAGGACAGGAGTGGACCAATGAGGCCCCCTCCTCTGGGTGAGCTTCCAAATGCTTACCCAGCCCCTTCGTGGTGCCGCTGGCTTTTCCTTGGAAAAATATGACCTGGAGATGGCTGTCACTCTTAGGACCTGATCCTGTACACAAAGGCTTAGGCTGGCCTGAGTGTTCCAGCTCCCCTGGTTGCTCCACCACACAGATGTCCACATGCACCAAGTAAATGACCCCACACCGAAAAAGGGATTGTGGAAGAAATACTTGGATAATTCAGTCATTTGCTCACTCATACTCTGTTCCTTTGAAGTCTATGCATTGTATATAAATGGCCAGCAATCATATTGTACATTAAAATACAGAATGTTTTCTAGTAACTCTTAAACTCCAATTGTTAGAACCGAGGAGGTTGGTAAAATCATGAAGGACAATGAAAGGTATCAGAGTCTTAGCTATACCAAACCAAGTAAGAGCGCCTAAAATTTAGGAACCTTTCAAGAGAAAGGTGCTACCTTTAATAATACTTTAATAATACCTTAATAATACTTCCCTCTCCTACGTTCCCCGCATTTTTCTGTTGTCTTAACAAAAGTCAGAAAGACCCTTGAACTTCTTCAAGGCTGAAGAAGTTGGCTATGGCAGGGCTAATGAGAGA
>NW_026652294.1:62218856-62227833 GCF_009828535.3 Hylobates moloch
TTCCCCGCATTTTTCTGTTGTCTTAACAAAAGTCAGAAAGACCCTTGAACTTCTTCAAGGCTGAAGAAGTTGGCTATGGCAGGGCTAATGAGAGAGGCACACTGAGGAATGGTCTTAAGCAGCAGACACACGCTGTCCTGGGTCCCTCAGCTGCCCTAGCGGGAGGGGAAGCCCTTGGCCCGGAGCTAAAGCCTGTGTTAGGTCCTCTTCCTCAGGCCCTATTGCCTTCTCTGACCATGCTGTTGTCTTCCTCATGCTGACACTTAAAAAATACAGACTTTACCTTGTCACTCCCCTGCTTTAAAAAACATGTCAAGGGGGTCCCGTTTAGGATAAAGTGTAAAGCTCCTTACCAGTGTGTACAAAAAGGGGTGACTGATCTTTTCTAATCTCTACACTTTGCACTCTGCATTTTGTCATATTGGTCTTCTTTAAGTTCCCGGGCAATCTCATGTTCTGTGGTGCCCACCTGTGGGTTATGTGTACTCTTCCCTGTGCTTAGAATTTCCTCCCCGCACCCCTTGATGAGCCTCACCTGGCTGACTTCAGGGCTTGACTTGGCTGTTGCATCTTAAGCGAAGCCTTCCTTCCCTGAGCCCTCCTGCTTGAGTTGGGTGCCCATCCCGTGTGCTTCCTCAGCAGCCTGCTGGGACCCCATGAAAGCCCCACGTATTCTTGTTGAATTACTCGTTCACATGCCTGCCTCTTCCACTAGATGACAAGCTCCAAGAGGGCAGGAAGCCCATTTCCTTCATTCATTCCTGTATGTTTCATGTAGCACAGCGCCTGACTCAGAGTATCACACAGGATATACTGGCTGAATAAAAAAAAAAAAAAAAAGGAAGGAAATTGCTCATTCTCATTCTACACTTGTTGCTTTTTGGCATCACCATGGCTATGATGATGCAGGAAGCTCAGGGACAACAGAGTATGCATTTTCCTTAGTGAATGGAGATCCAGTTCCAAAAGTCCCACGAGGAGAAGAGGTTCCCTGGAACGGGCAAGCACCAGCAAATCCTGGCCTGGAACACTTCCGCTCTTGTCCATCATTTCACATTCAAATCATAGCTAGCTAGATAGCTAGACAGATATATGGATATACATACAGATATGTACAATATAGATCAGAATTTATTGCAAGGAATTGGCTTATACAGTTGTGGGAAGCTAGCTAGACAAATCTGAAATCTGTAGGGCAGGAAGATCAGGCTGGAAATCTCGCATGCCCACAGGTGGAATTTCTTCTTCAAGGAAGCCTTAGTTCTGTTCCTAAACCTTTCAATGGATTGAATCAAGCCCACTCAGATAATCTAGGATAATCTTCCTTACTTAAGCTGATTATAGATTTTAATCAGATTGACAAAATACCTTCACAGCAACACTTAGACTAGTGTTTGACTGAATAACCTGGGGACGATGGTCTAGCCAAGCCTAAATGTAACACTCACCTGGGGTCATAAGAGCTAGAACTGCATTAAGATCCTCCTGCCTCCTGCTGGTCTCTCTGGGCCATGTGCATTCTCTTCTTTGGCATGCCTTCTAGCTGGGTGAGGCAGGGAAGACTAACACATGCTGCTTTGATGCCTTCTCCAAAGGTCTTGTCAGGACGTGACCACAGGACATTTCCAGAGGGCATAATCTCCAGAAGAATGGCTTTTCTCTTTTAGTGGACTGCAAAGAATCTGGAAAATAGTGGTTTCATAATATGAGAAACCTTATTCAATACCCCCAAAAGAGGAATTCAGGAAGCCATTCCCCGTAGACGATGGAGGCAGGGCTCATTTTCAGCTCGGGGGCATCAGTATGGCCATAGGGTTGTTGGAGCTGGCTTCCATGCTAGGCCATATTGGTTGCTAAATATTTTGACTATCAACATTGGGCAGAGGTTAGACTCCCCTGGGCCAGTGTGGTTTAAGCACAGTAGCCATTTAAAATATGCTCAACAGCTTAGATAGTCAAAGGGGACATTAGTATTTGAGAGTCTCTAAGACATAGTTCATTCTGTCAATTTCAACATGGAAGTGGGGAAATAGTCCCACCCTGGTGCCGTGAAGATTGTTTCATTAGAGGTTAGTGCTGCAGAAATCCATCTGGAAGAATGCCTGGCAGGAGTTTCGTCATAATTGATCAGCGTTAGAGAGAGACTGTAAAATTCCATGGAGATTGCTACTTGCAGAAGTGGGAACTAGAATCAGAAACATGTTAGAAAATTCTGCCCAGTAGCAAGGACTTCATGTCTAAAACACCAAAAGCAATGGCAACAAAAGCCAAAATTGACAAATGGGATCTAATTAAACTAAAGAGCTTCTGCACAGCAAAAGAAACTACCATCAGAGTGAACAGGCAACTTACCGAATGGGAGAAAATTTTTGCAACCTACTCATCTGACAAAGGGCTAATATCTAGAATCTACAACGAACTCAAACAAATTTACAAGAAAAAAAAAAACAACCCCATCAAAAAGTGGGCGAAGGACATGAACAGACACTTCTCAAAAGAAGACATTTATGCAGCCAAAACACACATGAAAAAATGCTCATCATCACTGGCCATCAGAGAAATGCAAATCAAAACCACAGTGAGATACCATCTCACACCAGTTAGAATGGCCATCATTAAAAAGTCAGGAAACAACACTTGCTGGAGAGGATATGGAGAAATAGGAACACTTTGACACTGTTGGTGGGACTGTAAACTAGTTCAACCATTGTGGAAGTCAGTGTGGCGATTCCTCAGGGATCTAGAACTAGAAATACCACTTGACCCAGCCATCCCATTACTGGGTATATACCCAAAGGACTATAAATCATGCTGCTATAAAGACACATGCACATGTATGTTTATTGTGGCACTATTCACAATAGCAAAGAGTTGGAACCAACCCAAATGTCCAACAACGATAGACTGGATTAAGAAAATGTGGCACATATACACCATGGAATACTATGCAGCCATAAAAAATGATGAGTTCATGTCCTTTGTAGGGACGTGGATGAAACTGGAAACCATCATTCTCAGTAAACTATCGCAAGGACAAAAAACCAAACACCGCATGTTCTCACTCATAGGTGGGAATTGAACAATGAGAACTCATGGACACAGGAAGGGGAACATCACACTCTGGGGACTGTTGTGGGGTGGGGGGAGGGGGGAGGGACAGCATTAGGAGATATACCTAATGCTAAATGACGAGTTAATGGGTGCAGCAAAACAACATGGCACATGGATACATATGTAACAAACCTGCACATTGTGCACAGTACCCTAAAACCTAAAGTATAATAATAATACTAATAAAAAAGAAAAAAAAAATCTACCCACTAAAGCTGAGAGGAAACTCAGATTGCTAAACTCATCATGACAAAAATCGAACAGCATCTTCTGAGTATGTTCTGTGCTGGGCACTGTCCTGGCTGCTGGGAACACAACACTGACTTATTGATTGTCCTCTACCCTCTATTCCCAACAGGAAAATAAGTTTCATGGGGACAGAGGTTGTTAGGTCTGCCTTGTTCACAGCTAAGAACCCTGATTTTTCTTTTCTGAATGGATACAGATCTATATAGAAAATAGATTAAAATTTATTTTTGATTTTTCTTTCCAGGTTAGAAAAAAAAAATCAGACTTCATCACATTCATCTCTTGAACCGATTGCCAAGTGACGAATCATGATGGCCTAAGTCAAGGTTGGCAATTATTTTGTTAAAGGGCCAGATAGTAAATGTTTTAGGCTTTGTGGCCATACAGGATTTGTCACCACTACTCATCGCTACTAGTGCAAAGGCAGCTGTAGGCAATATATTAATGCATGAGTATAACAATGTTTAAAAAACCCAAAACTTTATTTCAAAAAAAGGTGGTGGGCTGGATTTTGCCCAAGGGCCATAGTTTGCTGACCCCTGATTCTAAGTTGAACATTTTGGTGTCAGGACCTCTTTGCACTCTTCAATTTTATTGAGGACACCAAATAATTTTTGTTTATGTGGGTTACATCTATCAATGTTTTATACATAAAAATTAAAACTTAGAATTTAAAAAATATTTCTCTTAAAAATAGCAGTAATAAACTCATTCTATGCCAGCATAAATAACATGTTTTATGGAAAACCAACATGTTTTCTAACATAAAATACTAATGAGATATTGTTTTATGTATTTATAAATGTCTTTAATGTCTGGATCGATAGAAGACAGCAGGATTCTCGTATCTGCTTTTGTGTTCAGACTGGTGCGATGTTTTAGTGGAAAATTCAGTCTCATACAGAGACATAATTGGAAAAGGCAGGACCTCACAGAATCCCTGGATTGTCTTGAAGACAATACCTGGAATGTCTTGAAGACACCCATTTGCAATTGCTACACAAAATAAAATAGGAACAGATTTAACCAAATAACTGAAAGATCTCTACAGGGAAAACTATCAAACGTTGATGAAAGAAATTGAATAGGATACAAACAAATGAGAAGACATCCCATGCTCATAGATCAGAAGAATTAATATTGTTAAAATGACAATGCTACCCAAAGTGATTTACAGATTGAATGCAATTCCTATCAAAATACAAATGACATTCTTCACAGAAATAGAAAAAAAGCCCTAAAATTTGTATAGAATCACAAGGCCCCAAATAGCCAAAGCAGTACTGAGCAAAAAGAACAAAACTGGAGGTATTATACTACCAGAACTTAAAATGTACTACAAAGCTGTAGTAACCAAAACGGCATGGTACTGGCATAAAAACAGGCACATAGACCAATGGAACAGAAAAGAGAACTCAAATTAATCCACATTATCTACAGCCAGTTGATTTTTGACAAAGGTGCCAAGAACACTCACTGGGGAAAGGACAGCCTTTTCAATAAATGATTCTGGGAAAACTGAATATCCACATGCAGAAAAAATAAAACTAGATGCCCATCCTTCATCCTATATAAAAATCAATTCAAAATGGATCAAAGACCTAAACTAATACCCAGAACCATAACACAAGGAAATTAAACATATTTACAAGAAAAAACAACCCTATCAAAAGTAGATCAAGGATATGAACAGACACTTCTCACAAGAAGACATTTATGCAGCCAACAAACATATGAAAAAAAGCTCAATGTCACTGACTATCAGAGCAATGCAAATCAAAACCACAATGAGATACTATCTCACACCAGTCAGAATGGTGATTATTAAAAATTCAGGAAACAATAGATGCTGGTGAGGCTGTGGAGAAATAGGAATGCTTTTACACTGTTGGTGGGAATGTAAATTAGTTCAACTGTTGTGGAAGACAGTATAGTGAATCCTCAAGGATCTAGAACAAGAAATACCATTTGACCCAGCAATCCCATTACTGGGTATATACACAAAGGAATATAAATCATTCTACTATAAAGACACATGCACATGTATGTTCATTGCAGCACTATTTACAATAGCAAAGACTTGGAACCAACCCAAATGCCCATCAATGATAGACTGGATAAAGAAAACGAGGTACATACACCATGGAGTACTACACAGCCATAAAAAGGAATGAGATCACGTCCTTTGCAGGGACATGGATGAAGCTAGAAGCCCTCATCCTTAGCAAACTAACGCAGGAACAGAAAACCAAACACCACATGTTCTCACTCATAAGTGGGAGTTGAACACTGAGAATGCATGGACACAGGGAGGGGAAAAACACACATGCCAGTGCCTGTTGGGGAATGGGGGGTGAGGGAAGGGAACTTAGAGGAGGTGTCAATAGGTGCAGCAAACCACCATGGCATGTGTATACCTATGTAACAAACCTGCACATTCTGCACATGTATCCAATTTTTTCTTTAGAAATGAAAAGGAAAAAAATTTAACTTATTTTTAAAAAGCAATGGGACAGTATTCCATTGAATATTTCATAATTTATTTAACCACCCCTGTATTTATAAAGTTTAAATATCTCTAATTTTCTTTGTTAATATTAGCAATCAGCAATGAACGGTCATGCATGTGAATATTAGTACTTGTCAATTATTTTCTTAGAATCAATTCTTCAATAATAATTGATGGGTCCAATGTGTTTAAGTTTTGACACATATATACAGTTGTACTCCGTGAAGGATATACCATTTTGCTTTCTCTAACAGTGATGTCATTTCCTCGTAGTTTCATCAACATTAGGTACTATCAATCCTTACAAATCTGATTCATAAAAATAGGTTTTAATTTTCATTTCTTTGCTTATTTGCAGGACTAGCATGTGATGCTGTCTTTATCACATATTAACATCTTCTATACACTAGGTTTGTCTAAGGGATGACTATTCTGTTCATCTGTTCATTATCTTTTGTACAAGTCCCTCACTTCAAACAAATTTTGATATCTGATAGCAAGGATCCACCATTGCTCAAAAGATATTAATTGTTCTCACCTATCCATTCTTCCCAATGAATTCTGGAATCCCATTTGTGGTTTCTGGTGAAATTACAACCAGCCTAAGATGTTTATTTGGAAGGATTAACTGTTCTACAGTATTTAGTCTACTCGGGTTCTATCCAGAAAGGAGCTATCTTTCTCTATTTAAAAAATCTTCCATTATGACTTGTAGTAGAGTTCTGTTTTTTAAAAAAATATGGGTTCTTCATGTTTACGGCTATAGTTTTTGTTATTTATTTATTATTATTATTATTTGAGATGGAGTCTCACTCTGTTGCCCAGGCTGGAGTGCAGTGGTGCGATCTCGGCGCACTGCAATCTCTGCCTCCCGGTTTCAAGCAATTCTCCTGCCTCAGCCTCCCGAGGAGCTGGGACTATAGGCGCGTGCCACCACACCGGGCTAATTTTTTATTTTTAGTAGAGACGGGATTTCACCATGTTTGCCAGGCTGATGTCAAACTCCTGACCTCAGGTGATCCACTCCTCTCAGCCTCCCAAAGTGTTGGTATCACAGGCGTGAGCCACTGCACCCAGCCTCTTAGTTATTTTTTCTTAAGTTACTTTTATAAAGTCTTCTTTTTCCATTATACTGTATTATTATATGTTCAATGTATTATGTTTGGTAGTAGAAAAATTATTTTTAAGTATTTGGTCATTTTAACTACTTTTGTTATAATAATTTTCAAATTTTCTTATCTGGTTTTATAATTTTGACATCTGGAAGTCATAATTATTCTAGCCCCTTGTTTCTAATAATTATATTTCTTACTGTTATATGCCTTTCTTATTAAAATTTCTACAAGATTAAACAATAATTATGTGAACTGATATATATATATAATATATGTAAGTTACGTGTATATAGGTTATATATACATTGGTTATATTATATATATCTTCATATATAATTTATTTCAATAGTTTTGAGGGAATACAAGTGGTTTTGGTTACATGGTGACTTGGATAGTGGTGAAGTCTAGGATTATAGTGCAGCTGTCACCCAAGTACTGTTATGTTGTACAGAAAGAGGTGTTGTTTTTCATCCCTTACCTCCCTTCCACTCTCCCCACCTCTGAGTCTTCAGTGTTCATTATATCATTCTGTATGCCTTTGTATACCTATAGCTTAGCTTCCACTTATAAGTGAGAACATGTGGTATCTGATTTTTTATTCCTGAGTTACTTCATTTAGAATAATGACCTTCAGTTTCATCTAAGTTGCTGCGAAAGACATTTCATTCTTCTTTATGGCTGAATAGTATTCCATGGTGTGTTTTTGTGTGTGTGCGTGCGTGTGTGGGTGTATACCACATTTTCTTTATCCGTTCATTGGTTGATGGACACTTAGTTCCATGTCTTTGCAACTGTGAATTGTGCTGCAATAAACATGTGTACAGGTGTCTTTTTGATACAATGACTTCTTTTCCTTTGAGTAGATGCCCAGTAGTGGGATTGCCAGATTGAATGGTAAATCTACTTTTAGTTCTTTGAGAAATCTCTATACTGTTTTCCGTAGAGGTGGTACCAATTTACATTCCTACCAGCAGTGTAGAAGCATTCCTTTTTCACCACATCCATGTCAATACCTATTGTTTTCTGGCTTTTTAATAATGACCATTCTGGTTGGGGTAAGGTAGTGTCTCATTGTGCTTTTCATTTGCGTTTCCCTGATGATTAGTGATATTGAGCATTTTAAAAATATGTTTGTTGAACATTTGTGTATCACCCTTTGAGAAATATCTATTAATGTCCTTTGCCCACTTTTAAATGGGATTAGTTGTTTTTTTCCTTGCTGATATGTTTGAATTCTTTATAGATTGTGGATATTAGTAGTTTGTCGGATGCAAAATATGCAAATATTTTCTCCCATTCTGTAGGTTGTCTGTTTACTCTGACAATTAATTTTGCTGTGCAGAAAATTTTTTGTTTAATTAGGTACCATTTATTTTTATTGTCTAATTCTGAAAAATAATGTTGGTGTTTTGATAGGAATTGCATTGAATCTGTAGATTGCTTTGGGCGGTATGGTCATTTTCATGATATTGATTCTTCAATCCATGAGCATGGGATATTTTTCCATTTGTTTGCGTTGTGTGTGATTGCGTTCAGCAGTGTTTTGTGCTCTGAACAAGGGTGTCATATCTAAGAGGTGCCATTCACACTATAGGCATAATGGAGGTATATATTGATTACCACAATTTTCTGGCCCCTGACAATAAAATTTCTCATTCTAAAAGAAATAAAGTTGCCTGAATATTTTCTGATGGAAATAGACTTGAGGAGAGGGCAGTGTTGTGTTTCTCCTATAGGTAGGTGTATGAATTTCAGGATGGAGGTTCTGTATGGGTCATTGATGGCCCTGTTTTGTGGGGGTCAGCATATGTTTGGTCTGCTGAAGTTCTGCCTGGGGTTTATTCTTAGACTGTGCCACTCTTTGTAACGGAAGAGCGGCCGCATTCTGTGTCAAAGCTTAACCTGGTGCCTACAGGGCCCAAGGCCTCCAGCCTTGATGGTCCTTTCAAGTTATTTGTCCCTTCCTTCTCATTCCTGTGTCAGCTTGCTCCAG